>NC_091131.1:61208834-61236334 GCF_040183065.1 Periplaneta americana | reverse complement strand
TTCTAACAGTTTCTCTTCTTCTTTGACGGACAAACTATTTTTGTCACAAAGAAGAAATTTTCACTCAATTGTCTTTTCAAGTGCAGGTAAGAAAACAGTCCTTTAATTTTAATGTTATTGAATCAAGATTTTCTTTATACAGTATTTCAAACGATATTTGAGAAGAGTTAATCATTATTTGTTGCTAGAAAATCACTTGTTAGAGGAGGAAATTAATCGAATTCTTGATTGACAACTCTGCGACACACAAGTTTAAATTCTTTATTGTTGTTTCAAGCTTATCTTGAATCGTGAACACTATTAACGTTGCATCCTGAAAACTGAATTTAGAAAATTAAAACAATTAAAAATATCAGATAGGTAGGTAAGACTGGCAAAACAAGAGAAGTCCCTCAGGCAAACTCATTCCCGTCTTTGTGTTTTCTTTAATTTATTATCTATTTTCACAATTTCCCTCTTATAAAAATAAGAATAACTTGCACGTAATATAAAAATTCTATGAAAAAGAAAATATATATTCGAAACCCCTATATACTATGCTTAGTACAGCTTCCTGTGCCCATTATTAATTTTTTCTCTCCATTTGTTTCTATCCTCCAACTTCTTCTTGTAGACCCCATTCTTTTACTTTTCCACAATACTTTTTTTTTTTTTTTTGCTCCTGGGACCCATTTTGGAAGCCTATCTTCAGTTCAGTTATTCTTCTTAGATGCCCAAAGAAGTATAAAACCAGTAAATTATTGAGGCCATGAAATTTTTCCGACAACAACGGTTACTTACTGTTGTGGTTCTTTACTGCCATAATAATTACATGAAAGGGGAAGAAAGTTAAAGCTAGAAAGTTAAAAAATACCCATTAAAAAATATAAAATTAGTAATTTTAATAATAGTAATAATAATAATAACAATAATAATAACAATAATAATAATATCAATAGTAATAATAATAATAATAATAATAATTATTATTATTATTATTATTATTATTATTATTATTATTGTCCCGCGCCGTGCCGTCGTGGTCTAAGACATCCTTCCTAGGCCTCGCGTTACGGAATGCGCGCTGGTTCGAGTCCTCATGGGGGAAGAAATTTTCTCATGAAATTTCTACCAGTGTATGGGACCGATGTTCACCCAGCACCGTGATGCGCTTGGAGAGCTACTATAGGGAGCGAAATCCGGTTGCGAAAGCCAGCTATAACGGCTGGGAGGATCATCGTGCTAACTACACGATATCTCTATTCTGGTTGGATGATCGTCCATCTCTCCTTCGGCATGTGGGCGTGAGGCCAGCAGCCGGTTGGTCGTCTAGGCCCTTCACGGGCTGTAGCGCCACTGATGATGATGATGATGATGATGATGATTATTATTATTATTATTATTATTATTATTATTATTATTATTATTATTATTATTTATACTGGCAGAGTTAAGGCCATAAGGCCTTCTCTTACACTCTACCAGGTCACAAAGTATACAAGCATTAAAATTTAACAAAAAGTTAAAGAACAGAATACTAACATATTGCGTACAAAAATAATAGCATAACAAAATCGTCACTAAACACTTTAAAAATAATACCATAATAGGAAAAAGAAAGTAAAATCCAGATCTAAAAATTGGAATATAATAAAAAGCAACTCAGTACAAATAGCTAGTAGGGAAAACGTAAGATAGAATACAATAAATGGAATGTAATAAAATAATAATAAAAAGACAAAATACGAAATTTAAATAAAATCCACAATAAACAGCTATGATAATAAATTCATCTGGTGATCAAAAGAACAAAAAAAAAAAAAAAGGGGGGGAGGAAAGAAAAGAAATATATATTTTTTACAAAACTGTCGCAGAGAAAAGAGCTTATAATTGAAGGGAATCTGAATTGAAAAAGTGTAATTTTAGTTTATTTTTGAAACTAAATAACGTGCGTCAATCTCCGACATGCCGTGGTAGAGTTCCAGAGATGTGCTGCAGAGACGGTGAAAGATGAAGAGTAGGAGGATGTTCTATGTTTATGAGTACATGTAAAGAAAAAAATAGATTTAATAAAAAGGATTATGACTTGATGCCATTATTTTTAATTATTTTAATGTATCATATTGTTAAACCAATTAAACCTTAATAAATTTTTACTGCATTACTGCAGTTTAATTTTTAGCGCATATTTCGACTGTTTGGATGCATATTTTCTGGTTTTTAGTGCATAAAGTTCTGCAGTATATAAATAACGAACGGTGTTCATGCGTAGGCTTAGGCAATGACCTTCAAGTTCGTATAAAAATAAACGCACATAATTCAATAAGAGTACCAACTTCCACGAATGTGCTTCCAGTACTCTGGCAATTGGATCTCATTTCATGAATTCTCTTTCGTTGGAATGCCGTGACGTTCATATATTTCACGAATTTTTATTTCAAGGAATTCGAAGAAACCAGGCTTCCCATTTTCTTTCGAATTTAATAGTTCTTTCCGAGATCCAGTTTTTCCACGTTTGTTGATGCACGTATAGAACCTACACGCGAAACATCATGTTATACGCAATGATAAAGTAAAATTACCACTCTATTACAGAGCTTGAATGAAACACGCGGTTGTAATTTAATGTAATGCAACGCAACATATTACTTACACACGGTGAACTTAATCTAGAAATCAATAAAAACATTTCAGTCGGGGGCGCAGACTGCTGCCCAATCTACGATTAACCGTGATCGTTAAAAATATCCATCTTTATCAGTTCCATCTCCAGTATTAGTCATTCAGAAGCGTTTACTATTTGCCAAAGGAGATAATTTATAATATGACATTTATTATGCAATGATAAATCAACATGACTAATCATATGTATCAATCAAGAGTTGCATACATCTACTGGGTGTTCAGTTCAAAGTGTGTCATGGCTCGCTGTATGCAGTCATGTGGCTAGCCGATCAGCCTAGAGAATTCAGTCTTCCTACACTTCCACAGAGGTGTATTACCTATGTGCCAGAGAAGTTTGCCTAGCAAGTACGGCGTTCATTGTGAAGAGTACTTACCGATACGTACGGTAACGCCGGATGTTGCAGGAATGTGAACTGTTTCGAAACATTTACTGAGGTGAGTTTTTTCCTTACTGTCGGGGTATGGGGAGAGGGTTAAGACGATTACTTACGTATTTGTTGACATTAATTTCGACGGTCAACATGGACACGGAGCATTTGATTTATATTGTGGTACGCAACCGATGATAACAAATACCTTGCGTACGACTTGCCCGCGCAAAACACAGTTCGAAAGAGCTTATGGTAGCACACAGAACGAACAGACCGCCATCTGTTGCTACGACGTTTAAGTTAGACTGTACACGTTCTCAAGTTCAGATTGAACGCCTTGATTAATAGGCAACTTCTCTGACATAAAAGCTGAAACTCGCTTCAAATCGCTGACTCATCAACAGTGACGTCATGACACACTTTGAAATGAACAGCCATTATAAACATGTAGGGCCGTATTCATAGACATTCTTAGCGCGGGCTTTCGGTGGATGATCAGCGAACTAACGTTTTTCGTATTCATAAACCAGTGTCAGCGATATGATATATGAATCCTGTTTAGCACGCTCGTAGCGCGGGCTAGCGAAATGTCTATGAATAGCACCCTTAGATACTAGAGTCAACATTATTTAAACTTTTATGACCTCAAATGAGGACGTAGCTGCAATAAGGGCCCATACTCCAAAATGCTGTTGTGAGATATATAGAGTTGAAATTAAAAAAAAACAGTGCAGGGCCTATAAAATATATTAAAATAAACAGGTTTATCAGCATTACTGTTCAACATTTCTCAACGAAACTTTGTGGCTATAACAAAGAAACTACGGAGAATCGATTTATGCATTCTCCGGAAAAAAAAAAGGCCTATGGGGCTATGGGCCCTTATTGCGGCTACGTCCTACGGCGGGATTTTTGTGATGTTCGGTTCACACACATACATTCATTTGTTTCATAACCCCTTACTACAAAGCCGTATATGTAGCTCAGTGCCCGAGTTCGATCTCCGGCCGTGTCATGATTGCATTTGTAGCAAAGTAGAGTTATAGATCTTTTCTTGAGGTACTCTCATTTCACTCTTTAATTTCACCGACACCATCCACCTCTCTCGTTTTATCTATAATCTCTAAGCTTAACAGTTAAACATAGGTTAGGGTGAAGTCTTGGGAATAGTATGGATTTCTTTTGTTGGTACATGTTATAAGAGCTTGGGACTCCGAAGTCTTGGGTTCTGTGGTTTCGTCATGGGATGGGATCTTACCCTTCAGGGTTTAGGTAGTATGGCTCGCACGTCAGCGTGAATAATTCACGAATGCCATTCAATGGACACTCATCTGACTTCGAAAAATCATCGCATATGGGAAGGATAATGGGCCGATGTGAGCTTAGGTGAATCTATTTAGCCAAGACAAGCCAAGTCCCTCCTGAAAATAGTCCGTGTTAACCCTTTCTGACCTGAATTTTTTATGATTTTCCATAATTACAGGTGCACAAGGTTATAGAGGCAAAATGGATAAACAAAAAGACAAAGAAATCCTCTTCCTAATAACAACTGGCCAAGGAACTGGCGGGTGCTGCATTCTATCGGTAAAGGACGACACTACTTCTGAGGATATCAAATGCAATCATCAGGCAAATCATATGAGTCAGAGATTACAAAAATGTTATACTAAATGGACTCATTCGAGCGGAAAGGCTAGTCATGGAAAGACCCGACCTGTGACGAACCGATGATACACCGTCTTTACAGTAAGGAAATCAGATGTCGATATTGCTACTCACAACGCTACGTGGATATATCACAGAAGCAGAAGAAATGGGTGTATCCAATATAAACAGTCCAAGCTGACTCCAGAGACCGGAGCGAAAAGGAATCCATTCATGTCAGTCAAGCCCAGTCAGTTCGTTCAAGCCAATCAAATCAGCTAGGTTCATCATATCAGTCACACCAGTCAGGTTAGTCAGGTAAAGTGAAGCTAGATCAGTGAAATTAGTCAGGTTTGTTTGTCAGATTAGTGAGTCAGTTCAGTCAGTCAAATAAATCGGGCTAATCGGTCATATGTGTAAATCCAGTCAGTCAAATAAATCAGGCTAGTCGGTCAAATGTGTAAATCCAGTCAGTTAAATAAATCAGGCTAGTCGGTCAAATGTGTAAATCCAGTCAGTCAAATAAATCATGCTAGTCGGTCAAATGTGTAAGTCCAGTCAGTCAAATAAATCAGGCTAGTCTGTCAAATGTGTAAATCCAGTCAGTCAAATAAATCAGGCTAGTCGGTCAAATGATGCATATAGAGTGTTAGTTGGGAGACCGGAGGGAAAAAGACCTTTAGGGAGGCCGAGACGTAGATGGGAGGATAATATTAAAATGGATTTGAGGGAGGTGGGGTATGATGATAGAGACTGGATTAATCTTGCTCGGGATAGGGACCGCTGGCGGGCTTATGTGAGGGCGGCAATGAACCTTCGGGTTCCTTAAAAGCCATTTGTAAGTAAGTCGGTCAAATGTGTAAATCCAGTCAGTCAAATAAATCAGGCTAGTCGGTCAAATGTGTAAATCCAGTCAGTCAAATAAATCAGGCTAGTCGGTCAAATGTGTAAATCCAGTCAGTCAAATAAATCAGGCTAGTCGGTCAAATGTGTAAATCCAGTCAGTCAAATAAATCAGGCTAGTTGGTCAAATGTATAAATCCAGTCAGTCAAATAAATCAGGCTAGTCGGTCAAATCCAGTCAGTCAAATAAATCAGGCTAGATATGTCAAATGTGTAAATCCAGTCAGTCAAATAAATCAGGCTAGTCGGTCAAATGTGTAAATCCAGTCACTCAAATAAATCAGGCTAGATATGTCAAATGTGTGAATCCAGTCACTCAAATAAATCAGGCTAGATAGGTCAAACGTGTAAATCCAATCAGTGAAATAAATCAAGCTAGATAGGTCAAATGTATAAACCCGATCAGTCAAATAAATCAGGTTAGATAGGTCAAATGTGTAAATCCAGTCATTCAAATGAATCAGGCTAGATAGGTCAAATGTGTAAATCCAGTGAGTCAAATCAGACTAGATAGGTCAAATGAGTCAGGCCAGTCAGTCAAATAAGTCAGGCTAGTCGGTAAAATGAGTAAAGGTAGTCAGTAAAATGAGTCAGACCAGTCAGTCAAGTCAATCAGGCCAGTCAGTCAAATGAGTCTGGCCAGTCAGCCAAATGAGTCAGGCCAGTCCGTCAAATGAGTCAGGCATGTCAGTCAAATGAGTCAGACCAGTCAGTCAAATGAGTCAGGCCAGTCAGTCAAGTGAGTCAGGTCAATAAGTTAAATGACTCAGGCCAGTCTGTGAAATGAGTGAAGCCAGTCAGTCAAATGAGTCAGGTCAGTAAATTAAATGAGTCAGGCCAGTCTATCAAATTAATCAGGCCAGTCAGTTAAATGAGTAAAACCATTCAGTCAAGTAAGTCAGGCCAGTAATCAAATGACTCAGGCCATTCGGTCAAATGAGTCAGGTGAGTCAAGTACGTTGGTCCAGGCTGGCAAATGAGTTATACCATTCAGTCAAATGAATCAGGTCAATAAGTCAAATCAGTACGACTAGTGAGTAAAATCGATCTGATCTGTGAGTTAAATCAGTAAACTTAGTCAAGCCAGACATATCAATCACATCACTCATGTCAGTCAGGCCAATCGAAAACAGCCAAATCAGTATGATTAGTAAGTTAAATCAATCAGATCAGTGAGTCAATTCAGCTAGATCATTCAATAAAGTCAGAAAGAACAGTGAGCTAAATGAGTCAGGTCAGTCAAGTCAGTAATTTCAGTCAGGTCAGTGACTCAAGTCAACCAAATCAGACATATCCTCAGTCAAAAATGAGTCAGGTCAGTTAGTGAAATCAATCAGGTCAATAAATGAATCAGTCAGGTCAGTGGGTCAAACCCGTCAGATCAGTCGAGTCAGTCGAACAGTCGTTCAGTTCAGATAGCTATTCCCTACACATCATGGTAGGTTTGAGAGGCACAACGCAGCTGAACTGCAAATTTCCTGCGAACAGTTGGATTCCTTTGCTATAGCATCTCACAGTCTCTAAATAGCAACTGTAGTTGAATAAATAATTATGTTTCCGATGCACAAGCCAATGCACTGTGATGCTTCCACGCTAAACTGCCATTTGTTAACCTCACGACACCTCTTGAGAGGAGCGGAAGCCTATAGTTCGCGTAACAGACGGCAGATGACAGCACGGTGGGCGAATCGTGTATTAGTGAACTCCTTGGAATCTTCCCACGCACTGGGCTGACATGTTTTGATCCGATTCCCGTGAATTGAATCCTGGTCAAAAAGTAATGCCAGTAGGAATTGAGCACGGTTCCATTGCAACATTTAAGAGGTTAGGTACAGGTTACAGCAGTAAAATTTTGGAAATATTCAACATTTTTTTCCTCCATTACTGTATCTTGTACAATAATGAAAATTATTATGTGTAAAACACTGTCCTTCTGCTATATGAAAAAATACATATTTTTACGATTAAAAAAATATATATATAGTTTTACACATACCAATTTTCATTATTGTAAAAGTTACTGTAATGGAGGTAAAAAATGTTGAATATTTCCAAAAATTTTACTGCTGTAAGCTGTACCTAACCCCTTAATAAATAAGGCACACTCCAATAATAGATCCGGAGTCTTAATATTCTCGAGTCCAGAGAGATACAACACGCATTACTGTACCTATCCTCTGTGAGGTTCGCTAAATGTAGTATAATAATAATAATAATAATAATAATAATAATAATAATAATAATAATAATAATAATCATCATCATCAACATGATTTTACTCCATTTCCTAAACTGTTCTGAAGTTACATTACTTGTACAGAGTTCTTTTAAGATAAATAAAAGGAACTTATACGTATCTACAACAAATAAATTGTGAATTGCAAAAACCCCATTATGTCAATTTGAGTAAATTTTTCGACAGGCACAATAAACTGATTAATTATCTTCAAAAGTGTTTAATATTTAGAAGTGACTATTTTTATAAAGCATAATAATAAGTTCTAGCGTTTCACATGCTTGAACTTCAATTTTTTTCTTCAGTATTTTCTGAAAAAAATATCTTACTTGCCTGGATATGTGGGGTTTCTGCAATTCATGACTAGTAACAATAATTTTATGTCTTTAAACAACTTCTAGGTGAAGAAAACGGAGTAGGACAATTTTCTTTACCTTATAAATAACTTTAAATGTACTCGCATATTTAAGCCAAGAAATTGAAAAAGTGCACGAATATAAACAAAAATGCAAAATTATGTGAACAGCAAATCGTCGCTGTGCCTCCAAAATCAGCTATATGTTTTTAAAAAGATTTTGCAGAATAAAGAAAATACCATTGCCACTTTTAATTCCCTTGATTTTCAAAGCTACTTTCCGTATAAATTCAATCATTGCAAGAAAAATTATTGAAATTATCCCGAAAGTAACTTTAAAAATCAAGGGAATTAAAAGTGTCATTGCTTTTTTCTTTGTCCTGCAAAATCTTAAAAAATACGCATAGCAAATTTTAGAGGCACAGCGACGATATTTAATTCTTCAAAATTCCTTTAATACCATAAAGCAAAGAAAAGCACACTGATTATTTTTATTTATTTATTTATTTATTTTTTAGTTTCTAAAATTTCCCTATACCTGGATTCGTCGTGTTCCTACAATTCACTGTAACTTGTTGCCACTGTGAAATGTATAGGCCTACCGAGCACTGGACGTGTGCATTACTGAACACTGTGAATTAAGAGGTAGGCTACAATTCTAACCGGTCTTCCACTCACAACAGGTAAATAGAGACATATATGTTTGTCGTATGCTTCCCTTGCATTGTATTAATAGTGCACGTGTCTTAACTTACGCTCACGAAATTACCGTGAATCCTGCTACTTGTGAACAAATGGGTAGTGTTCATTGAAATTCCTCACGGGACTGACTGACGGAATGGATGGGACAAGACGATAATTTATTTTGCTTACTTGAGCATTTCCAAGTATTCCACGGTTGTCCACAACTACAGTACCGAGTTGTTTTCCGAGAGAGAAGTGTCTTAGGCCATTTATTGTATTATTATTATTATTATTATTATTATTATTATTACTATAAATAAAATTAACATTAATTTTAAAACTGTTATAACAAATCTTTATAGGCGTTCCACTACATTCTTCCCTTGTAGACAAATAGAGACATATATGTTAAGCATGATTTTTACTTGCACGAGATCAACGAGGTGTAAGGTTTATGGATATCCAGTAGGTTTCCCCGTTTCCCTTTTCCTGCCTTCCCTGATGATGGAGCCGACATGCAGATCTGAAAAATTGGATGTCTATATAAGTAGTCCAGTCCTGGAGAATAGCTCTAGGTAACGGATCCAACAGATAGGTTTCGCCATTCCCCGTTTTCTGCCTTCCCCGATGATGGAGCCTACACGAAGCTATGAAATATTGCAGGTAGTCCAGTCTTGGAGAAACGTTTCTCGTAACGGATCCAACAGATAGGTTTCCCCTTTCTCTTTCCTGCCTTCCCTAATGATGAAGCCTACATGCAGCTCAGAAACATTGGATGTCTGTAAAAGGGATCCAGTCCTGGCGAATAGCTTTGGTAACGAATCCAACAGACAGGTTTTCCCGTTTCCCTTTCCCTGCCTTGCCTGATGATGGAGCCTACATTAGCTCGGAAACATTGAATGTCTGTACAAGGGGTCCAGTCCTGGCGAATAACTTTGGTAACGGATCCAACAGATAGGTTTCCCCGTTCCCCTTTGTCTGCCTTCCTGCCTTCCCTGATACTGAAGCCTACATGTAGCTCGGAAACATTGGATGTCTGTACAAGGGGTCCAGTCCTGGCGAATAACTTTGGTAACGGATCCAACAGATAGGTTTCCCCGTTCCCCTTTGTCTGCCTTCCTACCTTCCCTGATACTGAAGCCTACATGTAGCTCGGAAACATTGGATGTCTGTACAAGGGGTCCAGTCCTGGCGAATAACTTTGGTAACGGATCCAACAGATAGGTTTCCCCGTTCCCCTTTGTCTGCCTTCCTGCCTTCCCTGATACTGAAGCCTACATGTAGCTCAGAAACATTGGATGTCTGTACAAGGGGTCCAGTCCTGGCGAATAACTTTGGTAACGGATCCAACAGATAGGTTTCGCCGTTCCCCTTTGTCTGCCTTCCTGCCTTCCCTGATACTGAAGCCTACATGTAACTCGGAAACATTGGGTGTCTGTACAAGGGGTCCAGTCCTGGCGAATAACTTTGGTAACAGATCCAACAGATAGGTTTCCCCGTTCCCCTTTGTCTGCCTTCCTGCCTTCTCTGATACTGAAGCCTACATGTAACTCGGAAACATTGGATGTCTGTACAAGGGGTCCAGCCCTGGCGAATAGCTTTGGTAACGGATCCAATAGGTTTCGCCGTTCCCCTTTGTCTGCCTTCCTGCCTTCCCTGATACTGAAGCCTACATGTAACTCGGAAATATTGGATGTCTGTACAAGGGGTCCAGTCCTGGCGAATAGCTTTGGTAACGGATCCAACAGATAGTTTTTCCCGTTCCTCTTTGCCTGCCTTCCTACTTTCCCTAATGATGAAGCCTACATGTAGCTCGGAAACATTGGATGTCTGTACAAGGGATTCAGTCCTGGAGAATAGCTTTGGTAACGGATCCAATAGGTTTCGCCGTTCCCCTTTGCCTGCCTTCCCTGATGATGGAAGTCTACATGTAGCTCGGAAACATTGGATGTCTGTACAAGGGAATCAGTCCTGGAGAATAGCTTTGGCAACGGATCCAATAGGTTTCGCCGTTCCCCTTTGCCTGCCTTCCCTGATGATGGAGCCTACATGTAGCTCGGAAACATTGGGTGTTTGTACAAGGGATCCAGTCTAGGCGAGTAGCTTTGGTAACGGATCCAACAGATAGGTTTCTCAGTTCCCCATTGCCTGCCTTCCCTGATGATGAAGCCTGCATGTAATTCGGAAACATCGGATGTCTGTACAAGGGTTCAGAATCTTGTCCTGGAGAATACAGCTCTTGATAACGGATCCAATAGAAGTTTTCTCCTTTCCTCTTCCCTAATGATGGAGTCCACATGTAGCTCCAATGTTCTTTATTCCATCCACAATAGCACAGTTATACTTTGAATAGTTATACTAGTGTGCATACAATCCCTTGAGAAGGAAAGAGTGTAATGATTTAAAACAGAAATTGTCTATGTAGGCTGCTACTTCCATCTGCTACCACTTAATCCCGTACACGCTTTTCTGTCATAATTCTATCATAGAATTATAAGTTATATGAAATGAGAGGAAATCTAAGAAAATTGAAAGTATTGGTTGAATTGCATTCATAAAGTTGAGGAAAACGGGGAAATTCGTCACCCTCCGTCTTTCTTCAATGCAAGCATCATTTCATCGAGATCGAACCAAAAGGAGAGACAAGGAAGAATGCTTCTATATGTTTTCCTCATCAATTCATCATAAATATCAAGCTTTCCACTGCAAATTATTTAAGATATTACCTCTAGCGTTATTTATTTTAAAATTAATTATACCCTCTTTTTTGGCACGGAGGTGTGGTCCGAAAGCTAATATTGAAGCGTCTAGTGGGCTTACTGTGCTTCACCTTTCCTAAAGTTGGAATAATTTTTTAGTCCGAGCAGTTGTGATGTAATCGTAACTCACTCAACTGTGTGGTGTTATCTGTCGATTCAGTCTGTATGTCTTAAGTTTCCCATGGGATCCCACTTTAATGTTCTTCTGCTTACCCGAAAGAGTACTACAACTCCTGAGATTGATGCCATCTGTACGACAGTCACAATACTACACCACGCCGCACCGTTTTGGGTAGAGAGTATTGAAATTATGATAATGGATATTTAAATAACGAATAACGTTGGTATAATGGAGAAAAACGGGAGAACACCGAGAAAAAAAAACGTTCAGGAACCTTGGCTTTGTCTACCTCAAATACGACGTCGAACTCGGATCCGTAGACATCGTAAGACAGTGTTCTGCCAACTGATCTTAAACCTCAAATTAAAAAAAATAATAATAATGAAACAGAAATACAATCTACATAAACTGGTTATACCGATTTACACGGGAAACTTTCCAGAGTTAATTAACTTCTGGACTATGAAGCACAAGGATTTCCCTATTAGCGTTCTCCGACAGAATGTATAAATTGCACTAAGAGGAATGATTGTTGACAAATGCTTATGACTTCTGTGAACTCCGTGTTTCATTCCTTGAACATATTGTTCGAGGAAATGTTCATTACTCATACCTGATATGACTTCTTTATGACCGAATTGATTAGCAGGAGAATGGCTTAAGTGTTCCACTTCCGTGATCGGTTTCCCGAGGCCTAATAGAAGTTTATCTTGTGTGTTCTTGCCGTCCACAAGTGTCACTATGAATTTTTCAATTGAAAATCCCAAGTCTGGCCGAGACTTTAATTCTGACCGCCTGCGTGACTGGCCGAAAATATAGGCTATTCAGCCACCGTAAGAATTACGGACATTTTTTTTATTTCTTCGAGACTTTAATCCGGACTGCCTGCATGACAGGCCGAAAATATAGGCTATTCAGCCACCGTAAGAATTACGGACTTTTTTTTTAATTTCTTCGAGACTTTAATCCTGACCGCCTGCATTACAGGCCGAAAATATAGGCTATTCAGCTACCGTAAGAATTATGGACTTTTTTTTAAATTTCTTCGAGACTTTAATCCGGACCGCCTGCATGACAGGCCGAAAATATAGGCTATTCAGCCACCGTAAGAATTACGGACATTTTTTTTTAATTTCTTCGAGACTTTAATCCTGACCGCCTGCATGACAGGCCGAAAATATAGGCTATTCAGCCACCGTAAGAATTACGGACATTTTTTAAATTTCTTCGAGACTTTAATCCGGACCGCCTGCGTGACTGGCCGAAAATATAGGCTATTCAGCCACCGTAAGAATTACGGACATTTTTTTTTTTATTTCTTCGAGACTTTAATCCTGACCGCCTGCATGACAGGCCGAAAATATAGGCTATTCAGCCACCGTAAGAATTACGGACATTTTTTTTAATTTCTTCGAGACTTTAATCCGGACCGCCTGCGTGACTGGCCGAAAATATAGGCTATTCAGTCACCGTAAGAATTACGGAGATTTTTTTAAATTTCTTCGAGACTTTAATCATGACGCGTGCATGACAGACCGAAAATATAGGCTATTCAGCCACCGTAAGAATTACGGACTTTTTTTTTAATTTCTTCGAGACTTCAATCCGGACCGCCTGCGTGACAGTCCGAAAATATAGGCTATTCAGCTACCGTAAGAATTACGGACTTTTTTTTTAAATTTCTTCGAGACTTCAATCCGGACCGCCTGCGTGACAGTCCGAAAATATAGGCTATTCAGCTACCGTAAGAATTACGGACTTTTTTTTTTAATTTCTTCGAGACTTCAATCCGGACCGCCTGCGTGACAGTCCGAAAATATAGGCTATTCAGCTACCTTAAGAATTACGGACTTTTTTTTTTAATTTCTTCGAGACTTCAATCCGGACCGCCTGCGTGACAGTCCGAAAATATAGGCTATTCAGCTACCGTAAGAATTACGGACTTTTTTTTTAAATTTCTTCGAGACTTCAATCCGGACCGCCTGCGTGACAGTCCGAAAATATAGGCTATTCAGCTACCGTAAGAATTACGGATTTTTTTTTTTAATTTCTTCGAGACTTCAATCCGGACCGCCTGCGTGACAGTCCGAAAATATAGGCTATTCAGCCACCGTAAGAATTACGGACTTTTTTTTTTTAATTTCTTTATTTCCTTATCTGTCCACAAATAGTTAAAATCCATAAGATTTGCCGAACGAAAGAAAGGAAAAACAATAATTAAAACAGAAAACAATAATTAAAATAGACTATTACACTTTTACTACGTCATACTACTTTTGACCAATAAAACACTACAAAAGGATGTCTTTCAACCAATCATGGCTGCTTATCGCACAATTTTATCGCGTCCCTAGCATTTGTTTGTTTTTATCACTACCCTAGCATTTGTTTCTTTGTTTGCCAACATTTCAAACTGTACTGGTCTGGATGTCAAAAAAAACAGAAAATTACAAACCACTCCAGTCGATGCACAGAAGTTTCAAATATGACTCGCATTGGCATTCAAGAACAATAATTAGCCTAATAAAGATCACTGGTCAAAGCTATGCATCTTCCCTGAAATCTTATTTACAAATAAATGAAGAGCACCATTCGGAAATCCTGAATGAGTTGAGGGATAAACCATGTACTGTACATCAACGAGTTCCAGTTCTTCTACGCAAACGTCCAATATAACATCAACTGAACCACCAACCACTAAAACATTCAAATTTAAAAACTGTACTTTCAATAATTTATTGTTCCTTTTAAAATTATTCCTTAATTAAAACTTTTCTTGTTTATTTAATTATCCCTAATTACAACTTTTCTAACACTTGTTTATATTATTTAGGTTATGTTATAGCTTCTGCTATATGATATTATGGATAGTTACGTATCAGAGATTGTTTAATATTAAGATTTATTGAAAATCATCTGTCAAGCAACGTTGATTACTGGGATCCGGATAATTGAAGTTACTGTTTTAATAAAAATGAAACTGAATCAACAAAGCCTTCTTGACTAGTAACCGTGCACAGAGTTCAATGAACATTCCATAGTTGGCACAATTGATAAAAAAAACAGCTAATCATAACACACTACTGCCATCTAGCGTAATATTTGTAATGGTGCAATAATACATTTGAATACAGTTGTATTTTCGTAAGTCAATTAATATTTTATTGTATTGGAGTACTTCGTTATTTCTAATCTTTATATAATTTCTTCTAATCGTGTAATAGTCAATTAAATCCTACTCGAGTTTTGATTTGCTCTAGATAAATCTGCTCGTGCTCTAGATAAATCAAAACCTCTAGTGAGATTACTGTTGATAATATTACAATAAATTAGCACCAATGTAAACCCACACGTATTTTCATTTAAATTGTAGGGACAGAGATTTGTTAAAATTCTTTTGATGTATCTTTTAAAACGTCTTAAATCATTCATATTTTTAATTTCATCCGGCAAACCATTATATATTTTTAAGCCAAAGACCACATGTTGAAACTTATCAAACGATGTGCTGGAATATTAAAATTATCCTTGAAACGAGTATTGTAATAATGAAAATCACTATTTCGATAAAAAAATGATTCTTATTGGAATGTATTAATTCCATACGCTTAAAAATATATAAATAATAAAGTGTTAAAATATTAAAACTTAAAATATTCCCTACATCATGTACAATTGTGAACACCTGCCATGCAATAACTCCTATGTGGAAAATATAAAATTTTTCAATAGGAAGAAAAAACACATTTATTCATCCTATGGCAGTCTTACATAGGAGACTGTGAATTCTTACATTTTCGAAACAAAGAAACATAATCACATATAGGAGATTTTATTATTTGCTGTATCACTATTTAAGTTATTTAATAGAGCAAAAATCTGAAAATCGATAAATATGTCACATAGGCGTTACTGCAGGAACGACGACGACATGCCATATGATAATCTCGATTCTACTTCGACATAATAGAAGCAAATACTTTACTAAAATATTACCGGACAACTAGCAGTTCTGCGCGCGAACGACGCTGGTGCTGCTACCTAGGCGGCCGGTGTGGCGATACTCGCGAAACAAGCTGTAATCAACTGCAATGTATATTGTTGCTGGGCTAGTTAGTTTTATTAATTAGTGCTGTGTTAAAATGTCAGGATGTATATGTGCTGTTTATAATTGCTACAATTACAGCATTACAAATTGCTCCAAATCGTACTGTTGATTTCCGAGTGACCATAAAACGTGAGTCAACAACATTCTTTAGTAGGCCTAATGCCTTTGTCCCTGTGTTGATAGATAAATACAAATTAGCTTTTTTATTCAGACGTAATAAATTAATAGAAGTTAAAATGTATCGGAAATTTTAAGGTTTTATCAAATTAAGTGCTATTGTTGTCCACATGCCTTTACTAATTATTACAACCATCAGATTACTATCAATTTTATCTTTTCAGTTGTCAGCAATGCGTAAATAAACCATTATTGTAAATTCATTCCTAATATCAGAATTGATTTTGTCTCACTAAACCAAAGAAAAAATATGCAACAATTAATTACGGAAAGTAATATGAAGTATGCAATATTTCTCATAACATGCAGCTTAGATATAAGATAATAATTTTACATTTAATATTATTCAATATTAATTAAGTTTTTCATATATTATTCCACATTAGTAACTCACGTTTCAAACAATAGTCCGAATCCCGCTATGTTAATATTTGTATTTTTGGACATAATAATAATAATAATAATAATAATAATAATGATAATAATAATCATAATAATAATGACTTTATTTAACCTGGCAGAGTTAAGGCCGTAAGGCCTTCTCTTACACTCAACCAGGATTAAAACTTGCTTACACAGTTGAACATAAAACTGGATCGGAATTAAGTAATTACATACTGATACAATTTAGGTACATAATGAGATCAAAAGAGGTAGTTACATAAAATTTACCTCATAAAATAAAAATAAACATAATGAAATACATATTAATGTTGTTAGAATCAAATACGAATCACATAAAAACAGAAGCCGATAATTCAATAAAAAAAATGTACACAATAAAAATAAATATAAACACATGAGTATACATATTAGTATTAGATTACAATTAAGTAGGATTTACATAATTAAACCAGAAACCGAGAAATGAATAAAATGTACACAAAAATAGATTAATAAAAAAACAACAATACAGTGGGATACATATTGACGTTAAGTGATAAATAAACACGATTTAGATAATAAAAATAAGAAACAAAAAAAATAAATAATTACAGTGGAACACATTCCACTAAATATTTGCAACGCGTTAGGTCTGGCAACTCATCATAAGATATTTTTCTAATTTACATTTAAAAGAAATTCAAGTTCGGCAGCCCTTGACTTCAGGCGGCAGAGAATTCCAGTGACGAGAAGTATCAACAGTGATTCCACGCCGTTCCGCTAGATGTCAGGTCCGCAATATTTCGCACTCACGTCAATGCTGCTAGTATACAGCTGTCCGGTATTATTATAATAAGGTATTTGATAGAAGGACTGGATGGTTCTACGACAACGAGAAGATCTCATATTTCTAATTTTATAACAGACAACATTCATTTTCTGAATTAGGTGTGAGCAATGTAATTTTCAATTCAAATGTTCGTCAAATATTATGCCAAGAAATTTAGTTGAATGTGACTGAGACACTCGGTGCTCGTTAACAGTATTTGTCTTTTATTTTCTTTTTTAATATTTTCACTTTTGTTTTGAATATCGTGAAATTGAATAAAGCAGGTTTTATTAATATTCAAATAAAGCATATTGTCTGTAAACCATAATTTATTTAAGATCCTTTTATAAGTGAAAACTTGTTTCGTTTATTTACATACTGTATCTTCCTATCCGATTCGACAATTGGAAAATCATGACGTACAAACTCGGCAATCATTTGAAGCTCTGTTCTGGGTCATGGAATGTCACACGGTCAATATTGTTGGAAGTTTGTCAGCGTGACAGGTATTCATAAAAAGCTTCTTTAATCCATCAGCATATTGACACGCAGTCGATATCGATCCTAGTCGTTCAATACCGTTGGCAATATTTCGAGACTGATAATAGCACTGTCAAAATTATTGATCGAATAAAGGCCCTTCAAAAGAATTTTGACAAAGTGTCATTCACTACAAAAGCTGATATCTCACGATACTACTTCAAACATGTGACAAATGCGTTCGCTGATAACATACTGCGCTAATTCCCGATGCAAGAATGGGAAGAGACGCTGGGAAAAGAACTCGTGACCTCCGCAGTATGACTCATGCCCCATGATGGTTATCCCCGACATAGAATGGGAACTGACGTCATCACTGCTATATGCGTGCCAAAATCAGTTCAAGAAATAATCAGCAGGCACTCGGAGACACATATTGGTTACTACGCAGGTCCCACGTATGACGTACGCATTTCAAGAGATCCTATTAGAGAGGGGGATCTACATCGCCACAGCCCTGTGTCAGCACGGCAATGTACACCGAATTATGTTTGTTTCTCTTTTGGCTAATAAGTTTAGGCCTACAGAACCTGTTCAGAGACACAGAACTGGCCTAGTCATTGCTTTTCAGGGCCTCCCACATCTCTTCTAGCCTTTGATCTGTAATAAAATGGGAAGTCTCAAATTATTCTTTGAACATATTTTTCCATTTTAACTGGTATGTAATTGTTCTAACATGTTGTGTGTTAGAATGCGATTGTGATTGTACGTGAGAGTGATAAGAGCATTAACATGAATACAGCTCGAGACGATTAGCCCGCCATGTGAGACTATAAACTGAGCTCTCCCTTTTTAGAACACTAAACAGTGAGCTTTCCTTTCTTAGAAAACTAAAAAATGTGTTCCCCCTTCTTAGAAGAACAAAAAATGAGCTCTCCCTTCTTAGAAGACTCAAAAATGGGCTCTCCCTTCTTAGAAGACTTAGAAATGAGCTCTCCCTTCTTAGAAGACTACAAAATGAGCTCTCCCTTCTTAGAAGACTAACAAAAGAGCTCACCCTACTTAGAAGACTCAGAAATGAGCTCTCCCTTCTTAGAAGACAAAGAAATGAGTTCCCCTCCTCAGAAGACTCAGAAATGAGCTCTTCCTTCTTAGAAGACTAACAAAAGAGATCACCCTACTTAGAAGACTCAGAAATGAGCTCTCCCTTCTTAGAAGACTAAAAAATGAGCTCTTCCTTCTTAGAAGATTAAAAAAATGAGATATTCCTTCGTAGAAGGTCTTAGCCCTTAACGAGACAGAAGATTCATTCATTCATTCATTCATTCATTCATTCATTCAATGTTCACTGTGTACTACATTAGTTATTTCCAAGCCTTCTCTTAATCTTTTTGTTGGAAATTTTATCTCCGCGCTTTAAGTCAATTAGTGGCCTGACAAATCGCATTTCTTCAGCCTCCAGTCCTCTATCCCCTCATCATTCCTTCTTAGGTTCCATGTTTCTGAACTAAACATGGCAATTGGTTTTGCTATAATTAAACATAATATATTATATTTTTTTAAATGACATTATTATAGAGGATCCGGCAGAGGATCGGGCGATTTTAATGAGCGTACATCTCTCACAGTTGAGGGGCGATAAACTGCGCCCACATTGTTGCCAATACCATGCCATTTAGTCGTCATGGAAAGGTGGAGCGGTGCACAATGAGCTTTTGGAATTAAAAGCTTTAACAAGAACAACAGTTTTAAGGCTACTAGGAGTAAATTTCATTTTAGTTTATGGCGCCACGATTCCCTCCAATCTGCTCATCCGACTTACATTTTCATCCATACAAAATTTAGGTGATGCATAAATTAAAACATCGCGATAGTCTCAATCAACGGAGGAGGAGTTTTTAAATCACATGGATGAAGATGAAGAATTTATTGACACTTTGTGGATATCTGACGAAGCACATTTCCTTCTCAGTGATAGATATTTAAAGAACGTCCTTATCAATAAATAAATGACCAGAGTATGTACCGTAGAGGAGGCAAGACCTGTCTCTCCTGTGACCTTTTCACGTGCCGTGGCTATATCACAAATTGGTATGGAGAAGGAGGACAGGTTTTAGTCTGAGATGAACTTCCGGGTCATGAAACAAACTCTCTTTCTCACTGACAATTATTTCCCCTCTCGCAAAGCTCACATGCCAGGTCTCGTCTCCTCATCTGTACTTATGACCTCACGTATGTCATTTTGAAAAAAATTAATTCTTTTGTCAATAACCAACTGTTTATAATCGTCCACTCCTCTGCCAAATGCTGTATATTAATTAATCATTTTTCTTATTAAAATCATCTCTTCCAAAAGAAGCAATAACTGTGCGAAGATAATAATTACAAATCGTAACTTGCTCTGTTATTTCACTGTTAATCACAATCTTAACTCATATTGGTCCTTTGCCTTTTATTGCCACGGATTTGGTTTTTTCAAACAGATATGGTCTAGAGATGAACAACGATCGAGAAAGCAAGTTTAACAGCGCCCGCAAAGCCGGAAACCCCCACGACAATGTTCTATACGTCGCGTCGTTGACGTAAAGACTGCTTGTGAGTGTTTGGAGACGCCGAGATTGATCACTCCCGAAGTCCCGAACGTCAAGCAGATTTGAATCGCCATAGTTGTTTATACATGACTGAACTTTTATCTACTTCGGCAACTGTTATATATGTATAAACAATCAAGTAGTCTATTTGAAACATCAACTCTACCTTTCAGTGTAACTTATAATAATCCGTTCCCCAGTCTTTATTTAAATACTAGGCCCTTATTAAAAGGCTAGGAAATTTCTTTTCATATGTTTAAGATCAAGTGTGCAATCTCAAGTAAAAAGATATTAACGTTATGTTTTATGTTTCTTACAAATGCAAATTTATTTGAGAATTTTTTTTTCTATTTATATAATAGAACCAGAACATTCTGATAACCAAGATACTGTCGTTTTGTCTTTTTGTCTCATTTAAACATTTATAATGTTACTGATTTCAATTATGTATGTTATTCAAAGTTACGAAATCTTTCTACGCCGACCAAATGCTATTTCGAAAATGATGAGCGAGACTCGAAGCGCACGAGAATGACGAGACGAGACTCGAAAGACAAATGTAATGAACACAGCGAGCGAGAGCGGCAGTTAGTTTTGTTCATCTCTAATATGGTCCTATATATTTTTCCTCTGAATCCATGTTTCTACACCAAACATACAGCGAGCTTTGATTTTTCTATAATTTCATTCATTCATTCATTCACTCATAGTTTTCTGCCCAAGAGCAGGTCTTTCACTGTAAACCCAGCATTCTCCAATATTTCCTATTTTCTGCGATCCTCTTAGTCTCCGCATTTGATCCACATATTATCTTAATGTCGTCTATCATCTGATATCTTCTTTTGCAATTATACACACATTTTTCCAAAATGACAATATCATTAATGAACTTTCTTATTAAAATCATATCTTCTGAAAATTTCCCTTGACATGCCAAAATAATTAAAAATCAGAACTTCCTCTATTATTTTATTGTTATCGGTGATCTTATTGGTTCTTTGTCTTACTTTGCCACGGATTAGAGGTTTTCAATAGATATAGTCATATCGCTTCTTGAAAACAAGACGGCCATAAGTGCAAAAACTGTACTAATGATATTTTTGAAGTTTAATGTGAAACAGGTCCATTTGATTTTCAGTAGTACCATACAGACACAATTACGCCCTGTCTCCAAATTTTAACCTACCGCTTGTGGCCATGTAGAAACAGATAGAGAAAGTTTTTCTCTATTAGGCAGCAGTATTATCTCAATTCATGAAATTTTTACACTTGTTGTCCTCTTCTTTCCAATGTGTACGCTAGCTTTTGGAGATTACGCTCAGAATCATTAATAATGATCGGTATCTATGTATGATTACAAATAAAGGCGTTCTTCTCCTCAACATAGCTGTCTTCGGAAGGGAAATTAAGCTGGGCGGAAGTCTCGTATCGATCTGCGGCAAATGATATAACACTCTCACTGAATATGAGGGTTATTGGAAAAATTTATCGACTATCATAATACGGAAAAATGTCTATCGAAGTCACTCTCTCCACTGAGTTTGAAGAATCTCAGCCGAACGATCGTTGGAATAGAACGTATGAGACCGGATTCGGTAAAATTAGGTACCTGAGTACTTAAGAAACCCACAAAAAAGAAAATATGTTAAATAAAGGCAAGGACCATATGCCCAAGATTTCTGACCTTGACCCTAAATGGGAGATCTTTGGCATAGTTCACTAGATTCCTCATTCACTCAATACACCTGTATTGCGTAAGCCAGCGTCACGATTAATATACTAAAGAAATCTCGGTGAAACTTCGATATTCCCCAACACCGCACACGGGAGAAAAAAAAATAATTAATTGAAAAGACCTTAAAATTATAACACACCACTCTAGAGACACGAAGTGATCATTGCGAAAGCTATTAGCTTATCCTCCCAGCTCCAAATACCTTCCTCGGAAGCAGTTCAGAATAGTGCACAACATTCCATACTGGATAATTAGCAAAGCAACATCTTCAGCACAATTTATGTGCCATCCCAAACCCCGACCTCCACGCCTCAGAGCGCGAGTCCTTAGATACTCGATCAGTCAAGCCTTACCGTTACAAATAAAAAGAACAAAAGGTATCTCAGTTACAAACCTCAGAAAAATATATCAGATGAAACTGTGAATTAATTAATTAATTGCAATGCTATCATTCGGTCTGGGAGCATCCTCTTTTTGGTGTAAGGAGAATTCGTTGAACTTTTCTTAATTGCAGTTTTTGTAGTTGTTATTTAAGTCATTTAATTTAATTTACACAGTATTACACAAACAATATTGAAATTATGTTAAAAATACAAAAACTACTAAATATATTAAAATACTATATTAACTGTATTTAAATAATTAAAATACGATCACTTTAGTCCAGGGAGCATACATTTCGGTGCAAAGATAATGTAACACGTTTTTTGTTATTGTATTGAAATAAGTAAAGTACGATCATTTGATCCAGAGAGCATCCGTTTGTTGTGCAAGGCTAATTCGTTTAACGTGTTTATAAATTAAGTTTGAATGCATTCTTTGGTAAATCACTCCAAAACCAATATAAATATAGCGTGGAGTGTAATTTTTTGTGTTGGTCCCATTGTGCATCATTGCTTATGTAAATAAGAACAAATGAAAATACATTTAATTTTTAATATATTTTAGTGCAAGGACCACTTCAATGTTTTATTTAACATACCATGGAACCACTTAATTAAGAACAAATTAACATGATTCGTTCATGTTTTCGCTTGCCATGTAAGTAAAACAATATTATAAGTTATGTCATATTCGTAATAGTAAATATAGGTGGAAATTGTGTGGTCGAGCCTATTACACTGTCGCCATTATCTCAATCAAACGTAAGTCCCGTGTGAAATACTGTGTAGGCGTATATATTTGCCGCTTGTGTATAAATAATATATGCCACGTGTATTTGTAAAGTTATTTCATCTCTCAGATTCATTTGTTTATTAAAATAAATACACGCAAATCAGACGTCAGTCCCGTGTGTAGTGTGGGGAATATCGAAGTTCCAATGAAATCTCTAAATACGTCTAGTCCACCGCTGTGAAGCACGCCTGACCATGAGGTTTACCTGGTTGAGGTTTTTTTTTTCCGGAGTTTTCCCTTAACCCATCTGGGTAACTTTGGGCACTGGACCCTGGACTCATTTGGTATTATCACCTTCATCTCACTCAGACGCTAGATAATCATAGAAGTTGAAAAAGCGTCGTAAAATAAGCAATTACAATATACATAGTTTAAGGGTATATGTACGTGAACAACCACAAATATTATCAGAAAATGCAGGCTCTAAATTTCTAAAATTTTATAAGAAAATGAACTCACCATTGGACAAAAATTAGAAGGTACCACAACAAGACTTAATAGAACTTAAATATCTGATAAAAGTATAAAAAATATTACTAATAATATTTTTCAAACCAGTTTTATCAGAGTATGAAAAGAATTTCTGCAGTTACATCATTTGGTAACCATAACACGTATGTCTCTCTGACATCTTTAATATTTTTTCCTGCATGTAATATACACTTATTTCTGAAAAGAAGACTACTCTCAGACATGTAGAGTTGTTACCTTAATGCAATTAATTTTTTATTTGTCCTATATAAAATATATTAAAATTTACATAATGTTTTGCGACCTAATTTTTCTATTTTCAAAGAAATGGGCATTACTGTAGTCTACCTTTTGCATAAATTCATGTTAAATCAGTGTACAAAATTTCAGAATTCTATCTCTAATGGTTGTGGAGTTATGAAATAATATATTAAGTGAAAACTTCCAAATTTTGGAAAATTTAATTTAAAGTAAAAAGTGAATTCTTAAAAATATTATTAGTAATCTTTTTGTTTCAAGTTCTAATAAGTCTTGTTATGGTACCTTGTAATTTTTGTCCAATTGTGAGTTCATTTCCTTATAAAGTTTAGAAATTTAGAGCCTGCATTTTCTGATAATAATTGTGGTCGTTAACGTACATATACCCTTAAAACCATTAAGTAACTGCAGGAAATAGTACATTATGCAACGAGCCTATAATAATAATAATAATAATAATAATAATAATAATAATAATAATAATAATAATAATAATGATTTATTTTAGCTGGCAGAGTTAAGGCCGTAAGGCCTTCTCTTCCACTCAACCAGCAAAAAGAGTATATACATATCCATGAACTTACAAAGAATTCAACAATTTGATTTAGGTGAGAGTTACATGTATACAAGAGTTATTTACGAATTAAACAACAAAATACTATGAACTATTAATTAAACACTGAAATAAACTGTGTAGCAGAATTAATTTAAAATACATAGAATTTAATATATTTCGAATAATATTAGATAATAGAAAGAGATTATTATGAGACAATTTTGTAAATGCAGCACAATCAGGATGATGTCTAAAAGAAAGAAGTAACAATGTAGTCAGTGATAGTTTAAATCAGTATGATTGGAGTAAATGCTAATAAGGTTATCTTTTAAGCTGTTCTTAAAGGTGTTTATTGTCTTGCAGCCCCTAATACTTTGTGACAAGGAATTCCATTGACGCGAGGTGGATACTGTAAAAGATGATGAATAACAAGATGTTCTATGAAGAGGTATACTTAGCGTGCCACAGATAAGTGATCTAGTATTTACGTCGTGGTTAGAGTATAGATAAGAGAAACGAGACGAAAGGTAATTTGGTGTTAAGGTGTGCAGAATTCAAAAGAGTAAAGACAAAGAGTGTAAAGTTCTGCGTACTTTAAGTCGGAGCCACGAAAGACTTGCGAAGGACGGTGATATGTGATCATATCGTCGGATGTTGCACACGTATCTGACGCACATATTCTGTGCTCGCTGTTACTTGACTGACAGATTTAGAACTTAGGTCACTTAACAAAACGTCACAATAATCGAAGTGCGGCATTACTAGGGTTTGTGTGCGGCATTACTAGGGTAGTAATTAAGACGCGAGTGTGTTTATGAAACGAGCGCAAGCGAAAGCATTGATTTTTTCCGAGAAACAAATGTCGATATTGACCTTGATATAATCTAGACAGTAAAATAAACGTTAATCTTGATATAACCTTGAAATTGAATTAGACATTGAAAAACGAGATGACAAATTGAATTTATTTGAATATTATTTACAATTAACGCTAATTATTATAGTAACAGAACTAGTTCGCTTTCGATTGCATATCCGAGAATAATCGATACTTGCGCTTTCATATTGCTACAATGGTAATTTCTGATTGGTAGAACACCTGAACTATAATGAATAGGTGTACTTTAATGAGGTCCATTAAAGGGCTATTATCAGGTGTATAATTACTACATTTCGGCATGGTCGAGCATAATAGTACATTATGCAACGAGCCTATAATGAATAGTAATTAAGAAGCGAGTATGGATGTTTATGAAACGAGCGCAAGCGAGTTTCATAATTTTCATACGAGCTTCTTAATTACCATTATAGGCGAGTTTCATAAAACTCTTTATGCTCGACCATATTTCTAACTTGAAATATTCAGATGTATACATTTTATTTGTATCTGACAAGATCGGAAGTGACCTTGTTCTAGGTCGTGAATTGTGAGATGTGCGCAGACGCGAAAGTATTGTTTTTTTTTCCGAGGAACAATAATGTCATTGACCTTGATGTAATCCCGTTAAACTTGGTATAACCTTGATTATTGAATTCGACATTGTAAAACGAGATGACAAATTGAATTTATTTGAATATTATTTACAATTAACGCTAATTATTATAGTAACAGAACGTAATCTTCTGCAACAGTATTGGATTTCCAGCCTCCGTGTCTTTTCGCTAATTCTCTTTCGATTGCATATCCGAGAGTAATCGATACTTGCGGTTTTATAAGGTACAAAGCTGACTTGTTATTGGCTGAACACCTGTAAGCTGAGTTGTCATTGGCTGAAAACACCTGTACTTTAATGAGTAGGTGTACTTTAATGACATGTATAATTACTACATTTCGGCATGGTCGAGCATAAAATAAAATAAAAATTAAGCCGGGAAAAGTAAGCGAATTAGACTGCAGTGTAACTGGGGCTTTGCACTGGACTGATACTCAAGAAATAAAGTACTTATTCTAAACTTATTTAAACCATGAAGTCTACTCAGAGTTCAAGATACAGTAAATATACTGGAGCAATGGCGGAAAAACAATGACAGACAAAACTTGTCCTCTCAACAGCTTCGTGTCAAGGATCGAACCGCTGATTGGACTGCGACCTTGGCGGACGTCTGTTGTGACGGGGCGGCGCCACTAATCCTGTAACGGCGCTTGTGGGACTCCTCGGGACAAATAAATGTTGCAGGCCTGGAGCACCGCCAAGTCTTCAATTGGCTCTCTAAATCAATCCTTCAATCGCCATTCCAGCGAGCCCTACTTGGCAGGGGATTCCCGTAATGAAACGACGCTACATCAAACACAAAATGTAATCAACGTACATAAACGCTACGATAATGTTCACGCGTTTACTGAGTTATGGTGTTGAGGATTTCTCTGCCATTGCGCCATTTCTCCACAACACATTATCGCGCTTATAAGCGCATTCGAAACAACGCAACTTCGTTTTCTGTTCTTGTCTTATCGTCTATATACCATTATGGAAGAGTGAAGAGTTTGCACCAACTTTAGATTAGCACATGGATTTATTAGAATTTTGAAGACCATTATATCGAAACCCTAATGCAATGTAGTCTAGTCACTTGTTCTGCTCGCCAGTAAAACTTAATTTAATTTTCTGCTTTGTCTTTCAGAGGCCTCTGCGGTATTTTCGTTCATGAAGAGAAAATGTGGTCATGCGAGAAACAGTTGTCCGGTTATTTTGTCTAAACCAATTCAATGAGAGATAAGGTCTATTAAAGTGCAATAAATCTATGACTCGTGACCTTCGATCTCGGTTTGTACTAAAGATTTGTATCTTCTGCTTCCGAAGAAAGAAATACCTATTAAAGATTTGTATTTTCTGCTTCCGAAAAAATAAGTACCAATTAAAGATTTGTATCTTCTGCTTCCGAAAAAAGAAATACCTATTAAAGATTCGAATTTTCTGCTTCCGAAAAAAGAAGTACCTATTAAAGATTAATATCTTCTGCTTCCGAAAAAAGGAATACCTATTAAAGATATGTTTCT